>NC_092707.1:85007113-85022113 GCF_047496885.1 Scyliorhinus torazame
ACGGTGTTGTGGAACTTTTTTTTTAATGATTACCATTGTGTTTCACAAATGTGGGAAATCGATTTGTGTGGGAGAATCAAATTCTTTGTTTTACAAATTTGTGAACTGCAGTATGTCTTTTTGGTTTTTCTAATTTACTGAAATTAAATGATTATTGGTTTCTGTGATAACTTTTACAAGAATCAGGGGAGATTGCTGATTTTTAAAAAAATCATTTCCGGGGTATGGGCATCGCTGGTTAGGCCTGTATTTATTGCCCATCCCTAGTTGCCCTTTAGAAGATGGTGGTGAGTTGCATTCTTGAATTGCTGCAGTCCTTGAGGTGTAGTACACCCACTATACTTTGAGGGAGGGAGTTCCAGGATGTTGTCTCAGCGACAGTGAAGGAGTAGCGATATATTTCCAAGTCAGGATGGTGAGTGACTTGGGAGGGGAATCTCCAAGTGGTGGGGTTCCCAGGTATCTGCTGCTTTTGACCTTCTAGAAGGTAGTTGTCGTGGGTTTGGAAGGTGCTGCCTAAGGAACCTTGGTGTATTACTGCAGTGCATCTTGTAGATGGTACACACAGCTGCCACTGTTCATCGATGGTCGAGGGTTTGAATGTTTGTGGAAGGAGGAGCAATCAAGCGGGCTGCTTTATCCTGGATGGTGTCGAGCTTCTTGAGTGTTGTTGGTTCATCTCCCCATGGGCTTTGAAGATGGTTGTGCTCCAATTGTTGTCCTGGCACAAACCTCACACACACACACACACACACACACACACACACAATCCTCTCACTCACACACTTACACAATCAAGCCACTGAAAGGTCTGGTACTTTAAGAGCAAGGTGGATGTGATGGGTAAAGTTCCAGCAAGGAAATTATGGTACCGATCAGCAACGCTAATGCATAGTCAGAACTCCATGCAAGGTGATTTGGCTGTTGACCAGTGGACAAGCCATATATTGATGGCGACTATTTAGAGACCAGGTTAGAAAGAACATCGGCGAGAACATTGCTGAGGAGAAAATTTGGCTTAGATAATCTTTATTATCACAAGTAGGCTTACATTAACGCTGCAATGCAGTTATTGTGAAAAGCCCTTATTCGCCACATTCTGGCGCCTGTTCGGGTACACAGAGGGAGAATTCAGAATGTCCAAATTACCTAACAACACATCTTTCGGGATCAAATTAAAAGTGTAATGTACAATTTTTTTTAAATGTAGTTCTGTGGGGCGAACAATTATGAGGCTGCATCCATTGTCTAGATATGAAACAATTCTAGCTAAAATTTTATATAACTTTTTCTACGTAAAATAAATAAACTCCCATTCAACTGCATCAGTATTTCAAGTAGGTTTATTTTAAATATTGTTTGAGATAATCAATTTGTGTGTTATATTTTGTTCGCTGACAGTGTTATGACTCAATTACACTGTAGGTTTCATCAGCAGTACATAATTTTACTTGAGATAGGCCAAACACAGGACAAGAGTGTCAGATCACTGCAACAGTGATTTTCACAGTAACTTCTTTGAAGATGATTATCATTATTATTCTCCACTCTGCTGCAACTGTATCCAGTGCAAAGAAAGCTTCATGAGGTCGTTCCCCCCCCCCCCCCCCCCCCCCCCCCCGCGATCGTTGTGCGACTCCACTGCTTTCAGGACAAGTTTTACGGTGGGCAAAGGATCATCCTGATTACAGGTGGGAGGGTCAAGAGGGGATCATTTATTAATATTAAAGTGGAGCTGGCCAAGAAGCCTGCTGCATTTAATAAAGCCAAGGCTGCGTTGTATTGCAGTAAGATTTGATTTGGCATGGTTTATTCGGCCAATGGAGGAAACCCACACAGACACTGGGAGAATGTGTAGACTCTGCACAGGCAGTGACCCAAGCCGGGAATCGAACCTAGGACCCTGGAGCTGTGATGCAAGTGTGCTAACCAGCTTTGAGTTGGATCCTCGAGGCCTAAGGCTGTGAGGCGTTCAGGGGTGGCTAAGGTACTTTTCACCTTCACGGAGCAGATGGGGCCGGGGGGAGCGAGCAGGGCAGAGCCGTGGAGAATTTTGCACCCAGGTGAGAAGGATTTTTCTCTTATTGGGAAATAGTGCAGGGCAAAGGACCTGGTGGCAGGTTGGTCTCTGCCCCAGCCAAGGTTAATAATGCTTTTTAAGGTTTTTGATTGATTGATTGATTTTATTGTCACATGTACTGAAGTACAGTGAAAAGTATTTTTCTGCGGCCAAGGGACCGTACACAGTACGTACAAAGTAGGCAAAAAGAATAATTAACATGGTACACTGACAAATAGTGATTGGTTACAGTGCGGAACAATGGACCAAACAAAGCAAATACATGAGCAAGAGCAGCATAGGACGTTGTGAATAGTGTTCTTACAGGGAACAGATCAGTCTGAGGGAGAGTCGTTGAGGAGTCTAGTAGCTGTGGGGAAGAAGCTGTTCCTCTGTCTGGATGTGCAGGTCTTCAGATTTCTGTATCATCTGCCTGATGGAAGGGCCTGGAAGAGGGCAAAGCCTGGGGGGAGGGGTCTCTGACAATTATTTTTCAATGGGACCGTTACAAGTCTGAGCCCTCAAAGGACGGGTTGTCAATGTTGAAGTTCTTGGATGGTTTGTCTATCCCAGTGGTGGAGCAGGAGAAAAGGGAGGAATTGGAGTCACCGCTGACCTTGGAGGTGGTTACGAAATGCATGGGTCTGATGCGGTCGGGTAAGGCGCCGGGGCCGGATGGACTCCCAATCAAATTTTATAAGATGTTTGTGGGACAGTTGGCCCCATTGCTATTCGAAATATTTAAGGATTCTATTTCACTGGAGACGTTGTCAGCCACATTGGTGCAAACATTGATGTTGAAGAAAGATGAAGATCCAGCGGAGTGTGGGTCACCTTGTCCTATTTCGTTACTGAATGCAGATGCAAAATTGTTGATGAAGGTCTGGCTATGCGTCTGGAGCCCTGCCTCCCAGGGGTTCTATTAGAGGAGCAGATGGGGTTTGTTAATTTAGGCAGTTGTCAGCCAATGTTCAGAGACTGCTTAATGTGGTTTTGTCCCCCTCTCCAGTCCCAGAGCCGGAGATGATTATTTCATTCGATGCGGAAAAGGCATTTGATAGGGCGGAGTGGAGTTATTTATTGACGATCCTTGGGAGATGTAGCTTGAATCCAGCTCTTTTTATTTTTTTAAAATTTAGATTACCCAATTATTTTTTCCAATTAAAGGGCAATTTAGTGTGGCCAATCCACCTACTCAGCACATTTTTGGGTTGTGAGGGCGAAACCCACGCAGACACTGGGAGAATGTGCAAACTCCACACGGACAGTGACCCAGAGCCGGGATCGAACCTGGGACCTCAGCGCCGTATGGCAGCTGTGCTAACCACTAGGCCACCGTGCTGCCCGAATCCAGCTCTTTTTAAGGGCCCACCGCGAGGGTTCGTACGAATGCTTTGGGTTTGAAATATTTCCACCTGATAGGCACGGGACTCGGGTGTCCACTGTGCCCGCTGTTGTTTTCCTTAGCAAGTGAGCCTCTGGCCATAGCATTGATGTCATCCAGAAAGTGGAGGCACATAAAGGTGGAGGGGTGGAGCATAGGGTATAATTCCAGCAGGTTCTCACCCAAAAAAAACCACGTAGCAGGAACCAATTGCTGACTGTAGTCAGGCAGAACACTGTCCCTGGCCACCTCATCGGTTGCCAGTGAGCCAATTGAACTGACTTCCTCCAAATCCAGTTCCTAAGATTCACTTGGCACTGACGAGTCTGGTTTCACCTCTCCAAAATAAAAACCTAGGAACACGCTGTCCTGTGGCAAGCACTCTTCTGATTAAAAGGTGCATTCCGATTATGGGTTCACGGACCAAAAATAATCAAATAAAAAATGGGTGCAAAGGAAATAAACAGGAAGGGCTCTTGCAGCCCTTTCATCTACTTCTCTAGAAAAATCTGTGGGCTTAAATTCAACATTGCCTCAAATGTTTGCAGAACTGTGGGCTTAACATTCAGCAATGTTTTAATCATGTCATTTTGATGGCATGTTCACTGGGTGTGCAGTTGGTGGTTTAAAACTGCCTGAGTAGGAAAGTTACATTAAGTGATGAAAATAGTCTATCTGAAAATTGTTACATCCACCTTAGTAACTTGTGTATGAGCTGCTTTCCTAAAAGCAAAAAAAAATTGTTTTAAGTTGGGACGTGACCTCATTTGTGTGTTATACGTATTTCTATCGTAGCATGCTATACCTCTGTTAACAGGATGACTGGGCTTTCAAAAACCTGTGTTGCTCATTTTTTTGATTTGCTTTTCTTCCCTATCTCTAGGTATTTGATGTGAGATTAAATGGGCAGCATGTTGTAGTGAAAGATTTGGACATATTTGAAAAAGTGGGACATAGCACAGCACACGATGAGCTGGTGTCTTTCACTGTTAGAAAAGGCAAACTGAGCGTTCAAGGAGAAGTGTCTACATTCAATGGGAAGATGCTCGTAGAATTTGTCAAGGTAAATATTCTAATCAGTTCCAATAGTTTTGTGGTATCTTGGGTCAACCAATCTTAATAAAAATTAATATTTAACTGCTAATTTGAGGATTGGTGCTGAGTTTTTGGTGTATATGGGTTGCTTAGATATGTACAGGAAGACCTCAAGCGCCACATATAAATTAATGTTATGCTCACAGATCTTGGTGTTCTGTTTTATGACAGCACCAATTAGGCAACACTAATAAGAACAACCTTTTCCAAATCTTCAGGCCCCAAATTTCAAACAGGAAAAAGCAGTGACTTAGAAATAAGTACACATGGGCATTCTTTGCCTGGACATCGCAGAGTATATTTCAAAGCTCGAGGCAGTATTTGACTTAAAGGTTGTACTTGGACATCCCTGCTGTATAGGTGCTATTGTAAGTTGGGGATCATGGCACATTTTTGAGGTAGGTTTGAGGAAGCTTACCTTTCCATTTAACTTCTGTTCCTCAGCTGAGATTGCTTGATGCTGACACTGAATTGTGAAGAGTAAAGCTTTCTATTCCCAAAACCTCTGTCCCTTATTTTGACAGCACTGCTTTCCATGACCTGCAGAATTGATCTGTGGTTCTGCGAGTTCCCCCACTGCTGGCAAGTACATTGACAACTTGGTGGCGCTAGTGCAGTCATACCCACTTAATTTAAACCAGTTTTTTTTCAATATTGCCTTTGTATCAACCAAAAGAATGATACTGTTGACTGGTAGCACTCCCTCAGGACTGCACTAGATTATAGGCTCAAATCCTGGATTGGGGCTTCAAACTGCAAACCTCTGACTCTGAGGAAGTAGTACTGAGATGGGGGTGGAAAGAGGCTTCTCCAGTGTCCATGGAGGGCCCTGACATATTTCTGGAAACAATTGTATGGGTTTTTAGTACTTTGCCCAAGTAGCCACTTCTCGTGTTTGAGATCATACCAACATCTCAGAAGCCAATTGAACGATGTGAAACAGCAACACTGCAGCCAATTCTGTCACTGTCAAAAGCACACCAGTTCAGATGACAGTCCGTCATGATCAGAGTAAACTTGGGAAGTCCTGGAACCAGTTTGACTGTCATGTTTGCTTTGCAAACTTCCTAGACCGTTAGAAGCTGCTTACCTTTTAAGGCCAAAGATCAACTGGTTAACCTTGTAAATAATTGACTGACTCGCAAAATGTCATGGCCTTGTGACCAGATTGAACTGTTTGCTACTGTAGACTTTCTAGCTTATTTATCTTTTCATACTGGTGGAAGTATGTTGAATACATCGTATGTTTGTATAATGTGAGATAAAGTACCATTATCACCACAGCCTACATAAAGATCCATAGCTTTCCTCCCAGAGCTACAAATTGAATACCTTTACTAATGATTTTAGCCTGCAGATATATTGGGGCACATAAGTAGGCCACAAGAGCCATTACAAATGAGTCGCCACATGGACTGCAGCAGCTCAAGAAGGCAGCTTCCTACCATCTTCTCAAGGGTACTTGGGGAGGGGCAATAAATGTTGACCCAGCTAGCGGCGCCCACATCCCATCAATGAATAAAGAAAATAAGTGTGTAGCTTCATTAAAACAGGGAGCGAGTTTCTGAGCTATTCTTTTCAAAATGGGGTCTATTGTGTATGTGATGTCCTTGCAGATTGTGGAATGCCGTCATAATTATTTAAAGTAAGATTAATTTGTGATTTTCAACCTAAGAAGTTCTTCTCTATAAAAATAATTTAAACTACTGTTTATAACTAAATATTGCATTGTTTGGTGTGTGCCATCACTTGCTGTGAATAACAGAATATTGGGCATTAAAGTCCAACTCTGCCAGCTCTACTGTCCTCCATTTTGGTCAGTTTTCACCCTTTTGTCTCTTGTTTCGATGGGGATTAGTTTATGGCTGAGTTGCAATTTATCCATATTGATTTCCTCCTGGTATCTCAACTGGGTTTGCCATTCTTCCTGTGTGAACCATGAAGGTAAATGTTTATGCACTAGCATTAAGTTCAATCCCACACTATCCCAATGTCCACAGGCAACGACAGGAGCAGGATCTGGGTGATCCCTTCTAAACCTTAGAGGGCTGAAGCCAGTTGTCTGTTGCACTTCTGTTGCTATCCAGAAGGTTATTGCCAATGTCACTGCAGAATAGGTGTAGTGTGATGGGACCTTCCCTTTCTGTATAGTTCAGCTGAACCATTAATGGCCCAAAATAAATCTTGATGTGTTTAACAGTTTTGGGGTGGGTAACATATTAGTTTGCGAAAACTCCGCACAATACAGCACTAAGTAACCAGAAAAAAGGTTTTGCTTTCATTATTCCCAGGCCGTGCTGCAACACGTTAGCCTGTGGAGCTGTGATAACGAAGGTAAGAAACCTCAAGCGGCATTACAGATTCTAACAGCACAGCTGTTAATGCCGAAGGAAGAAAAATACAGTTACAGATACAAGTTTAAACTCTTATTTATCTTGAAAGAACTTGCAGCAACAAATCTCATGCCCCTTCCCCAGAAAATGTTTTTGATGTTACACTATCGAATGCTGTGTCTTGATCATGCTTTTATTATAGCCATTATGGTTTCCAATTGAATTAAATAAGAAAAGTGGACATAGTATAATTGTGTATGAACTGTATATTGAGCCCACCAGAGTTTGGTGAAAACCCTGGAATAACTATTAATAACTATTAATCGAAGATTTTGTTTTTTGTTGGTCCTGCCTTTCAGGGTTACTATGACAATCCTAAAGTCTGTGCTATATGCATCATAAAGGGAACAGTGGAGGGTAAGTTAAATATTGAAAATTGTCCCAATCCGTTGAGATGTTTCTGGCTGCTGTTGATTTTACCAGTACATCTGACAATTTCCTAAATATTAATGGTTTATTCCGAATCATAGAATTCAGAGCCTTACAGAAGGTGGTCATTAGGCCCATCAAGTCTCCACCGACCCTTTGAAAGAGCACCCTATCCCTGTAACCCCACCTAACCATTAGACATTAGAGGTCAATTGAGCATGGCCAATCCACCAAACCTGTATGCCTTTGAATGGCGGGAGGAAACCCATGTAGACGCGGGAAGTAGGTACAAACCGCGCACAGTCACCCAAGGTCAGAATGAAACCCGGGCCCGGTTTCACCCCCACAGCCCGAAGATGTGCTGGTTAGGTGGATTGGCCATGCTAAATTGCCCCTTAATTGGAAAAGAAAAATAATTGGCTGCTCTAAATTTATTCAAAGAAAAGATTCCCTGAGCTGCAGAATGGATGATGTTGGAGGTAATGTTTCCTATATTTTGTCAAAACATTTTGTCTTCACTCTTAACCATGCTTCTATATGTCTCCTTCCCTTGGCCCTGAGTGTGTCCAATAGGGGGTGGGAATTTACATCATACACTCCATATTAATTGTTCATGTTCCTTTTGATTTTGGCAATTTTCAACCTCCCCATGCCACCTATATTCTTGCTGGAGCACAGCTCTACAGATGCGAGCAACCCTCTGCTACCTTCATCGAGTCTGCGCCACCATTCGGTGAGATCATGCTGATCTGATAATCTTCAACTCCACTTGCTGTCTTATCCCCTTACTGGTTAAAAATCTGTACTCCGCCTTGAACATGCTTTACAACCTAATTGCTACAGCTCTCTGCTGTAATGAATTCCACAGATTCATTGTCCTCCGAGAGAAGAAATTCCTCCTCATCTCTGCCTTAAATGGGTGACCCCTTACTCTTTGATTATGCACTCTGATCCTAGACTCTTCCACAGGAGGAAACATCCTCTCCATATTACCCTGTCAAACTCCTTGTGAATCCGATATGTCTCATTAAGATCACCTCTCATTCTTCTCCGCTCCAATGAGTACAGGCCCAATCTATTCAACCTCTCCTCATCAGAAAATCTCTCCATACCCAGGATCAACTGAGTGAACCTCATCTGGACTCCAATACCAGTATACCTTTCCTTAGAAAATGGGACAAAAATGTTTACACTTTTCGATGTGTGGTCTAACTGGTGCCTTGTATAGTTTTAGCAGGACTGCCCTATTTTTATACTGCATTCCCTCTGAAATAAAGGCCTACATTCCATTTGCCTTTCCAATTACTTGCTGAATTTGCATGCTATCTTTTTGTGATTTATGCACGAGGACCGCTGTGCTCGAGTTTTCTGCAGTCTTTCTCCATTTCAATAATATTCAGCTCCTTTGTTCTTCCTACTAAAGTGCATAACTTTCACATTTTCCTGCGTTATGTTCCATCTGCCAAGTTTTTGCCCACTCAATAACCTGTCCATATCCCTCTGTCATCCTCAACACGTGCCTTCCCACAGTAGCATAGTGGCTAGCACAGTTGCTTCGCAGCTCCAGGGTCCCAGGTTCTATTCCTGGTTTGGGTCACTGCCTATGTGGAGTCTGCACGTTCTCCCTGTGTCTTTGTGGGTTTCCTTCAGGTGCTCCGGTTTCCTCCCACAAAGTGTGCAGGTTAGGTGGATTGGCCATGCTAAATTGCCTTTAGTGTCCAAAAATAGTTGGGTGGGGTTACTGTGTTACGGGGATGGGTTGGACGTGTGGGCTTGAGTGGGGTGCTCTTTCCAAGGACTGGTGCAGATTTGATGGGCTTAATGGCCTCCTTCTGCACTGTAAATTCTATGATCTATTTTTGTCATCCGCAAACTTGGCAATAGTGCATTCTCTTGCTCAAGTCATTAATGTATATTGTGAATAATTATGACCCCAACATGGATACCTATGGCACTCCACTAGTTACTGGTTGCCATCCTGAAAATGCCCACCTTACCCCATCTTTGTCTTTTGTCAGTTAGCCAATCCTCTATCCATACTAATATTCTACCCCAACACCATGGGCTTTTATCTTATTAAGTGGCCTTTTGTGTGGTACCTTAGCATAAGCTTTTTGGAAATCCAAGTATATTACATCTACTGGTTGACCTTCATCTACCCTGCACATCAGCATCCTATTCGATTGTGGACTTTGTTTGTGGGGGGGTGCGCAATGTCTACATTTTCCATTCTTTGCAATGAAGCAGAAACTGTTGTTCATTATGATAGTCAAACAAATTAAAAGAGGAGGTTTACGGACTAAATTTTATGGGTTTGGTGGGGGCAGTGCATGGGAGGCCGCTGTCCAATCCTGCGGGCAAAAATTAAATTGTGAATTGTCACCTTTTTTTGAAAAAAAGAAGAAGCTGCATGTGCACGGTGGGCAGGAACGGGGTAATGGGTGTTACTCTCTTCGGTTGGCTCTGAATATGGCGGTCAATATGGTCGCCTTCCCCAATCCCAACCACGTTTGCTCCAGAGTCGCCAGGTATCTTTCGATACCGCCACAAGGTTCAAAACTGAATACTGATCAAAGACTCGGTACACCAGTTAGTTAGTTCAAAGTCGATGCCTATTATTTACACACACAGTTAAATCTACTCGCGCACGAAATACTACAGACTAAACTATCACTACTGCTAAAGCCTATACTTAGCTTCGGGCGCCCACTCAGTCAGAGGAACAATGGCCGTTGTTCGGTTCTGAAGCTGTTGGGGTTGAAGTGGTGAAGGGGAACAGCTAAGGTCGTCCGTCTGGTAGCGAGCGTTGACCTTGGACTTGTTTCTGGTGCAGCTGGTGGACGGGTCTCTCCGCTGTGAGAGCCAAGTCCAAGAGAGCGATTTTTCTCTTGGGGGCTCCTTCTTATACCCAAAGGGGCATCGCGATCTTTTGGTTGGGCCTTGAACTTGTCCCCAATCAATTGGGCCGTTTCTTGATCATTCCTATTGATTTCATCCAATAAAGGGGTGGGTGCCCTGATGGCTGGGCGTGTCCTAGGTGGTCATTGGCCTGCTTTGTTTTGGTCTCCTCTGGCGCCGGGGTGTCTGACTTAGTATCGGTTACTCAAATGTTACTCTTTTGTTCCTGGAGATGGGCCATTCTGGGCCGACAGTTTTGGTCTTGTTTGGGAGCTGCGGCTCCAATATACAGACAAGCTCTGAACCTGCTTGTTTTCTCAGCATTATCCATTTTCCCTGCAATCTTTGCAAAGTGTCCATTTTGTAATCGGGAAGTGGCCATCCCAGATGGCTACACGGGGCAAATAGAAAACCGTGGGAGTATTTCAGAACTGCTTCTACTTAAACTGGTTTTGGATGTAATTATAATGCAAGTTTGGTGAACTGATTAAAACTGTACAAATTTAGTGGGATCCTTTGCACTTCAATAGAGTGTTTTAAGTACTCCCACTTCGAGAAACAGTTGGTCTAGACCAGGGTTTTGCTAGTGGGGGTCGTGACCCATGATGGGTCGCAGGCGGGTGTCAGGAGGGTCGGGGAGCAATCGGTCCTGGTGGTCCCAACAGGAAGTCATTCGCATAAAAAGAGAGCCGGTGCTCAAGACCCTTCCATTCCCCAGAGGCTCCAAGAGCCATTGCAACGGCGCAAAGTAGAGAGTGGGCACCCCTGCCTCGTCCCGCATTGCAAAGTGAAATACTCGGTTAACCCCATTAGGGGAGATGCTTGCTTTTGGGCTTTGTACAACTGTGTAACCCAGTCCACGAATCCCTGTCCGAACCCAAACTGCTCCAGAATGTCAAACAAGTACGCCCGTTTCACTCTGTCGAATGCCTTCTCAGCATCCGTTGACACCACAACCTCCATCTCGCTTCTCCTGCGGGCATCATGATTACGTCTAATAGCCTCCGTATGTTGGTCCCTAATAATCTGCCTTTTACTAACCCGGCTTCGTCCTCTCCAACCATGTCCGGCACACATCATTGAATACGTGTAGCCAAGATCTTAGCCAGGTGTTTTGCATGCAGATTCAGGACAATAAGATCCACATTGTTCCGGATCTTTGTCCTTTTTTTTTAGGTAAATGGAGCGCTGTGACAATGTGGGGGGAGCACACCCCTCCCCAGTGCTTCGTTGTACATCCCCATCATTAACAGACCCAGCAACGCGCCAAAGTCTTTGTAAAATCCTGCTGTGAGTCCGGCCGGACCCGTAGTCTTCCCTGACTGCATCAAACTCCCACAACCCAACACTCCACATAGACCTATTGGGGCCCCAACCCCCCTGTGTCCTTGCCTGATCCACCCTCAGAAACTCTAGTCCACCCAAACATCGCTGTCTCAGTTCACCCCCTGGTGGAGGTTCCGATTGGCATAGTCTCTAATAGAAGGGCTCAAACATTTTGTTCCTCCCTACCAGGTGCATTACCCCCCTGTCCCTCAGCCTACCTATTTCCCTAACAGCTGTCTGTTTCCTCATTTGGTGGGTGAGCACCTTGCCAGCCGCCTTCTCCCCGTATTCGTACACAAACCCCTTAGCTCTGCGCAGTTGGCTCACTGCCTTATCTGAAGTTACCAGATTAAACTCCATCTGGAGCCTCTGGCGCTCCATCAACAGTGCCTTATCATGTGATTCCAGATAACTTCGATTGACTGCCAAGATTGCCTCCACCAATCTTGTTTGCTCCTCTCGCTCCTCCCTCTGTGTGTGCCAGGATCGAGATGAGCTCTCCCCTAACCACGGCCTTCAGTGCCTTTGACAGCACCCTGGCAGAGACCGCCCTGTCTTATTTTGATCCACATAGTTATGGATGGCTCCATCCATCCTCTCTCACATATTCCCTTATTCACAAGAAGACCAGCATCCAACCTCCACTTGGATCTGCAAGAGGGTGCTTTTCCACTCACAAGTCTACCCAATGCAGAGCATGGTCAGACACCATGGTCCCCCCCCCCCACCTGCTCCTCGGGAGGGTCATTCTGTGTATATCTAGATCTGGGACAGAACCAGCCTCAAATCCATATCATCCCAGTTTGGGGCATATACATTGCACAGTACTACTGGGGAAACCCTCAAACCACCCACTCACCAACTCAAACCTTTCATCGGATCAGCAATGAACCTCTTCATTGAACAAGCCACCCTCTTACTTATTAACACAGCCACAGCTCTTTAACAGGTCCATTTAGGTCTCTCTCTCTCTCGCTCTCGCTCTCGCTCTCGCTCTCGCTCTCATTCGTGCTCTCTCTCGCGCTCTCTCTCTCTCGCTCCCTCTCTCTCGCGCTCTCTCTCGCGCTCTCTCTCGCGCTCTCTCTCGCGCTCTCTCTCGCGCTCTCTCTCGCGCTCTCTCTCGCGCTCTCTCTCGCGCTCTCTCTCGCGCTCTCTCTCGCGCTCTCTCTCGCGCTCTCTCTCGCGCTCTCTCTCGCGCTCTCTCTCGCGCTCTCTCTCGCGCTCTCTCTCGCGCTCTCTCTCTCGCGCTCTCTCTCGCGCTCTCTCTCGCGCTCTCTCTCGCGCTCTCTCTCGCGCTCTCTCTCGCGCTCTCTCTCGCGCTCTCTCTCGCGCTCTCTCTCGCGCTCTCTCTCGCGCTCTCTCTCGCGCTCTCTCTCGCGCTCTCTCTCGCGCTCTCTCTCGCGCTCTCTCTCGCGCTCTCTCTCGCGCTCTCTCTCGCGCTCTCTCTCGCGCTCTCTCTCGCGCGCTCTCTCTCGCGCTCTCTCTCTCTCGCGCTCTCTCTCGCGCTCTCTCTCTCTCGCTCTCTCTCTCGCGCTCTCTCGCGCTCTCGCGCTCTCTCGCGCTCTCGCGCTCTCTCTCGCTCTCGCGCTCTCTCTCGCGCTCTCTCTCTCTCGCTCTCGCGCTCTCTCTCGCTCTCGCGCTCTCTCTCGCTCTCGCGCTCTCTCTCGCTCTCGCGCTCTCTCTCGCTCTCGCGCTCTCTCTCGCTCTCGCGCTCTCTCTCGCTCTCGCGCTCTCTCGCGCTCTCGCGCTCTCTCTCGCGCTCTCTCTCGCGCTCTCGCGCTCTCGCGCTCTCGCGCTCTCGCGCTCTCGCGCTCTCGCGCTCTCGCGCTCTCGCGCTCTCGCGCTCTCTCTCGCGCTCTCGCGCTCTCTCTCGCTCTCGCGCTCTCTCTCGCGCTCTCGCGCTTTCTCTCTCGCGCTTTCTCTCTCTCTCGCGCTCTCTCTCTCGCGCTCTCTCTCTCGCGCTCTCTCTCTCGCGCTCTCTCTCTCGCGCTCTCTCTCTCGCGCTCTCTCTCGCGCTCTCTCTCTCGCGCTCTCTCTCTCGCGCTCTCTCTCTCGCGCTCTCTCTCTCGCGCTCTCTCTCGCGCTCTCTCTCTCGCGCTCTCTCTCTCGCGCTCTCTCGCGCGCTCTCTCTCTCTCTCTCTTGCGCTCTCTCTTGCGCTCTCTCTCGCGCTCTCTCTCTCGCGCTCTCTCTCTCGCGCTCTCTCTCGCGCTCTCTCTCGCGCTCTCTCTCTCGCGCTCTCTCTCTCGCGCTCTCTCTCTCTCGCGCTCTCTCTCTCGCGCTCTCTCTCTCGCGCTCTCTCTCTCGCGCTCTCTCTCTCGCGCTCTCTCTCTCGCGCTCTCTCTCTCGCGCTCTCTCTCTCGCGCTCTCTCTCTCGCGCTCTCTCTCTCGCGCTCTCTCTCTCGCGCTCTCTCTCTCGCGCTCTCTCTCTCGCGCTCTCTCTCTCGCGCTCTCTCTCTCGCGCTCTCTCTCTCGCGCTCTCTCTCTCGCGCTCTCTCTCTCGCGCTCTCTCTCTCGCGCTCTCTCTCTCGCGCTCTCTCTCTCTCTCTCGCGCTCTCTCTCTCTCTCGCGCTCTCGCGCTCTCTCTCGCTCTCGCGCTCTCGCGCTATCTCTCGCGCTCTCGCGCTCTCTCTCTCGCGCTCTCTCTCGCGCTCTCTCTCGCGCTCTCTCTCTCGCGCTCTCTCTCTCGCGCGCTCTCTCTCTCGCGCTCTCTCTCTCTCGCGCTCTCTCGCGCTCTCTCTCGCGCTCTCTCTCTCTCGCGCTCTCTCGCGCTCTCTCTCGCGCTCTCTCTCTCTCGCGCTCTCGCGCTTTCTCTCTCGCGCTTTCTCGCTCTCTCTCGCTCGCTCTCTCGCGCTCGCTCTCTCGCGCTCTCTCGCGCTCTCTCTCTCGCGCTCTCTCTCTCGCGCTCTCTCTCTCGCGCTCTCTCTCTCGCGCTCTCTCTCTCGCGCTCTCTCTCTCGCGCTCTCTCTCTCGCGCTCTCTCTCTCGCGCTCTCTCTCTCGCGCTCTCTCTCTCGCGCTCTCTCTCTCGCGCTCTCTCTCTCGCGCTCTCTCTCTCGCGCTCTCTCTCTCGCGCTCTCTCTCTCGCGCTCTCTCTCTCGCGCTCTCTCTCTCTCGCGCTCTCTCTCTCTCGCGCTCTCTCTCTCTCGCGCTCTCTCTCTCTCTCGCTCTCGCGCTCTCTCGCCCTCGCGCTCTCTCTCGCTCTCGCGCTCTCTCTCGCTCTCGCGCTTTCTCTCTCGCGCTTTCTCTCTCTCTCGCGCTCTCTCTCTCGCGCTCTCTCTCTCGCGCTCTCTCTCTCGCGCTCTCTCTCTCGCGCTCTCTCTCTCGCGCTCTCTCTCTCGCGCTCTCTCTCTCGCGCTCTCTCTCTCGCGCTCTCTCTCTCGCGCTCTCTCTCTCGCGCTCTCTCTCTCGCGCTCTCTCTCTCGCGCTCTCTCTCTCGCGCTCTCTCTCTCGCGCTCTCTCTCTCGCGCTCTCTCTCTC